>NC_057786.1:2391701-2422140 GCF_014825855.1 Bombus pyrosoma | reverse complement strand
CTTGCAGCCACTTTTCTATTTTTGTGGTGTGTTCTTGTAGTAATGTGACTGCTGTTTCTGGGTTAGTGTGTCTGACTAGTATAGCTGTATCGTCCGCGAATGTCAGTATTTTGCTATTGGTAGTTGTTGGTATGTTGGCCGTGTATAATGTGTATAGTATTGGTCCTAGGACGCTTCCTTGCGGAACCCCAGCCTTGATATCTTTAACTTCAGAGTATGTGTCCTTGATTTTTATTACGAAGGTTCTGCTGTTTAAGTAGGATTTTATTAATTGGTATATTTGCTCCGGGAATTGTTTTCTGATTGTTTGTAGCAGACTTTCATGGTTTATTTTTTCGTGTTTGTTAGGTTATATCTTTTTTCACCCGAACGTGTTAACATATTCCTGTTGCACAGAAATCGAACAGAATTCGAGGATGAAGGACGAAAGTAAGTTCGAAAAATTTGTAATTCGTAATACATTTTTCACAATTTTTCTTCAAATAAAAGTCCTTGCATAACAATTAAGCCTCTAAAAACTAAGAAATAAATTTTCCTAAAGAATTTGCACGATTCGTAAAGCGATACTTTCATCAAGAAAATAATTTTCTTGCATTCGTGTTGCAATGGCTGATAAAGCCACGATACAAGAGATACGAGAGATGCAATTCAATTAATTGTTTTTATTATCATGACAGGCGTGAAATTGGTCGCAAATTGTAGTTCGGTCACGTCGTTTCTATCTGATTATAATCGACAGCTTAAATGTCGCGCAAACCAACGTCTATATCGCAGCAAATAATTTGTCAAACACAACTGCAATTTCTTGCATGACGTTTAACGCCATAGGTCGCGACTGAGTTTTAATAGTCGATTGTTTCATGCAAAAAGGCGTTCCGTGTCAAGGATCACGATGAGTAATCAACTTCGAAGGATAATCGAGGATTCGTCCGGCACTCGCGTCTTCCTCGGCGCTCCAGTTATTAGATCTGATTTTACCCACTTTTAGCTGAACGCGAATTCAGGCCTGTCTCTATTCGAAGTTGATAAATTAGTCGTAGGCTCATTAATCACCGTTTAATTAGTCTCGAATTAATTATTGTGTTCGAGCGAGACGCAACAGATCATTTTCGCTGATAGCATGCAAATTAGATGAACCCTAAATGTTGGCTCGTGCACGAATAGTTTTTCGGTAATTCTGTGGTTGAAATTACTTGTAATACAATTTTTGTGATAGAGAATTAGACACGAATTTAATTTCTTGTTCTTTTGATGTTTAAGGAATTTCAGTCGAACAATCTTCTGTTCTGGTAATTAAACATTTAAGACGACAGGTATCTTAATTTTCTTATAATCAACAAATTTCAGTTGAATATGTTTCAAGGTCTGAAGCAATTTTTTTTTTTGCAGATTCTGAAACTATTTTCTCACTTGAAACATTTAAGGTGGACAATTTTTGAGTATTAAACTTATACTTTAAAATGTATTTTTCAAACTGAGATGAATAATTTTCAAGCTTTAAATATGTAGTTCTCTCTAGTAAATCTAAACGAAGGTATTTTTTTATTGAAAAATTGGAACTGAAATGTTTTCAAGTTTTAAACAGAGTCTGTAGTAAATAATTTAGACGTTAAAATATTTTTTAAACAAGAAAATCGAGAGGAAATAATTTTCAAGTTTCGTATACGTCTTTATATTAGACTAGAAAATCAACACTCTGATGTATTTTTCAGATAACTTTAATTGGTTGTAATTACAATTATAGAAAGGCCCTTGATGATTTCTCTTCGAAGAAATGTGCAGATTTGTAGAATACGTAATTCATTGTTTTAAAATGTTTTTATCATATAATCCATAGCGATCAATGGATGTTCTGTAAGCATTTATAGCAAATCATTGCAGTGCATCATTACGTGTATACCAAGTAGATTTAATATGAACAAGAATGAAGCGAAGATAATCGATGCCGTTGAATTACGAGGTTAATTTAGTCCACAGCTTTTTCTTTGAATTGGTTCTGAAGGTAACGTTGTCTGTAAGCTCCTGACGGGTCGTACTTAGCCTCCAGAAGACTCCATTCTTCCTCTCTATTGTCGATCAGATATTGCGAAAGCTTGTCCGCTATTTCTTTCTGCTTTTCGCTGCACGCTGAGCATCCGTGGGCCAATGCATCAGGCAAGTTTTCTGTAATTTTAATTATAAATCATTGAGTTTATTTTTACACACTAATTCAACTCAACGTAAAAACCATAGAAAAGGAGCTTTAATACAGCGATTCAGCTGATCTTTTTAGACGTATTTTAAAAGAGAACAGCTCGAAAGAGGTTAGACAGTAATGACAAAAAGAAACTTGTACTTCTTACACTGCATCGAGTCGAGTATAGGTGTTTAACCAGTTGGCTGTTTTTCACAGGTATACTCGCCATGAAAATATGAAAATGGCAATATTTTTTGTTATGAGGAGTATACTCGTCATGCGTAAAAAAAGATGAAACAGTCATGGCTTAAATCTACATTATAACAGCCACACATACTCTGTGTCTGATGAGTATGTATACAACAGTACAGTGCACAATATAAGTACATAATATAATACAAATTAGAGCGATAGTGTGATTGAATGTTCAAATCCCAAATTATTGGATATAGTTTCATTATGGACTTCATCGTTAATATTATATAACTAACACATACTTGATTGGATTGATTGGACGATGCTTATATAATCAATCAATTGCTCTCCAGTTATTCGTTATATCACTAAAATTATCTTCTAATGGGTTAGACATGGTGTACCTTGAACGTATTTCTGTTACGATGACAAAATTTCATAGTAATATGAAGATTATTCCTCTCGTATTGTTCTTGCCAATAGAAAGATGTCAAGAGACAGAAGGCCACCGCGTGAATGAATTTTGAGTTTAGAAACACTTGCAATTTCTTTCTTTTCCAAACGAAAGTCCTGATTTCAATAAAATTCACTCTAACGATATCGGATCTTGCTGTAAAGGTGTTCCTGACACAAAAGGCTAACACGCAGCTTCCTAAAAAGAAGACAAAAGACAGAGATAACAAACTTCCTTGCAATCAAGAATCTCAGCTGCAATGATGCGAGCAGAAATAAATTCTATACACGAGTAATTGTAACACGCGTGGATCCTTTTTCTTAGATGGCAAAGGACGCGTAATCGATTTAATGCGCGGCCTTGTACCTCAGGAATAGTAACGACGCTCATAAAATTGCGGTCGACCGTGAAACGACAACGTTCTGAACATCACTGGAATATGCATACGAGTGCACGGACATATCGTAATTGACTCGTCCGACATTTCTCTGAGCGAAGGTGCCTTGTAACGACCTTTGCGATGATGCTCTAAACGACACCGCCATAGTTTTTCTTCTTCCTCCTGGCGCTCAACCGTAACCTCTTGTTCGCGTTGTTTATGTTTCTTTGTTTTGACTCGTTGGATGTTCGGTGGTTAAGCCAGGCTATGACACATGATAAGTAGTCTTTAATTGGAGTCATTGGATGATTGTGTTAAACATGTGGAGGGTAAGGGGAAGAAACATGGAATGCCACTAAGTAATGACTTTATTATATTTAGATAATCGCGTTTTAATATGTTAGTGCACTATTGAGGGACCAAGGTCCATTGAGTTTAACTGTATTGTTCATAGCATGGACTCTAACATTACATGGGAAGGCCAGTCAGATCATTTTGATCCATTACTGAATTAGCAAAAATTATTGCTTTCATTTGATGTGTATTTTTCCTTATAAGTGTCTTTTTATAATTTAAAGTAATGATGAATTAATAGCATATTCTGTGACACTGAAACTCTAATTGGGGTTAGAGGTTAGAGAAAGAAGATTATTAGAGAAAGATGTGATTGTTTTATATTATCCTAATTTCTTCCTCCAAATTGAATATTAAAAATTGAATTGTTATCGAAATAAATAATATCCAATCATCCTATCAGTATCTAGAAAAAGTTCAAATAACCATGAAGCTAAGCCTAATCAGCACAGACATACAACAAGGAAAAAAGCTAAATGAAAATTTGATGATTTGGAAAGTTGAATGAGAAAGTTGAAAATTTAAAATAGTACAACCAGAAAGCTATGAAAAGGAAGATAAGTTAAATACTAAAGATTTCATAATAGCATCCTTAAGGAAGAAACACAGAGCAATAACACAAATGTAATTAAGTAGTAACTAGGAAAATACATTGTATTGTAGCATATTGGTACCAAAGTTAAATCATGCACATATAAATGATATTAAAACTAAGATAAAAGAATTAAACTACATGTACATCTAATAATAATAGGCTATAAAGATAGAATAACTATTCCTAGGAATAGGAAGTGTGTACATGTAACAAGTAAATCACTACGCTAAGCCAAAGAACCTCCTTGTGATAGACGTACAGTCTGACTAAATAAAGTATTCTTCCATTATTATATTAATGTTTACAAGCGCTGAAAATAGAAAGAATGGAGATATTTCTTGTCCTATTCCATAAAGAAGATCAACCATTCCCTGTTTTTACTCCAAAGTTTTTACGCTCACTACACATTTTATTTATAATTTTTCACTGTTCAACAGTTTTATAGCATCGAAATGCCACAAACAAAATGTAGTAGAACATAAAATAAAAATAATACAATAAAATGTATTTCATTTTTAAAATAAATACGAACCACCCCTATACATATATAAATAATAAATTATCTAAATAGAACAACACACTATAATCGACTTATCACGCAAAACGACAATCATTTTCTATATATATATATATAAAAAAAAATTTTACATAGGAAAAATCTCACTTTTAAGTTCAGCCGCGTCCGGGGTGCAAGTACCACGATCAAGTAAGCAGTTCACGTATCCTTTCAGAAGTCTCTCGTTGTTCAGTACGAGGTTGATGTCGATGTCGTCGTACTTCGTCGTATATTTGTCTTCGGAATGTACTTCACCGAGCAGGAAGCAGATAGCAGCCACGACAGCAATCAGGACAGTCTTCATCTTCGTTGAGCGGAGATTCACCGTTGCTGGCTTTTTCGATTACTGAACGTCCAGCTCGTTAGCGTGGAGATCTTATATGTCTCGTGCATGGCTCGTTAGTAGCACGAAATCGCGGCCAATTACTTATCATACCTAAAGGAAATTGTACCTACCGCGTAATTCCTTAGGAAAAATGCACACGGAAAGATCATTTTCTTGCGCGCCGCGATGTTCGAAGAACCGAGCAATTCTTGTTAACGTGGATGAAATTCGATTTTAGCTTGCAACAGCTGACCGGTACCTCTATTGTGCCTCTTGTGCGTCATCCGTATGAAAATGTTGAAATACCAGAGTTTCCTACAAATTTTGAAAATAGTACGGTAAAACGAAGAAATGGCAGAATAATAGAATCATAGAATAGTAATATAGAGAAACAGTAAAATTATAAAACAGTAGAGTTATAAGATGAGAAAATAGTAAAATAGGAAAATTGTAAATCAAAGACCATAGGCAGGAAACATGATGAACAATTGTAAAATTCCATAATCAATTCCATGTTATTAAAATTGCCCTCTTATTTGCTTGCAAAATTAAATACGTATTTTTACACCCTATTGAACATTAAAAAATTGTTCATAAAATTTCGTAGGTCTGTCACCTGCACTCAGGAAGCTTATATTTCCGAATCTAACAAGCTATTCCTTTTCCAGGAACCATAACCCTAGTTTGTCGCGTTCCCCTCGAGTGCTCTTCAAATGATAAAGTAATAAAATGGCAGAGTAATGGAATAACAAACTGATGAAGCAGTAAAACAGTGAAACGATGAAATAATAAAATTATCCTTCTTACATAAGTTAAAATGCTACAAAGAAAATGAGTAGAACTCGAGTTTCCTTCAATTACGAAATCATGGATACAACATTTTAACTAATAAGAACAGTATACGTATTATGTACTTTGTTTTTTGTACAGTACTAGCAATTATAGCAATCATCGTTAAATTCTCTTTATAACAACATACAGTATCTTGCCTCTTCGTGTATGTGAACGGAATTTAACCAATTTGCGAGACCTCATGTCGTATTCAAGTAGATTCGTCGCACAATCGCAATCTTTCCTTGAATTATGTGAAACAGACGTAAATCGTTCCGCGTCTGCAACTCATTATACTTATGTTAACGTTACCTTGATACATCGTTGGCTTCGTGGAAATTTAATGGAGATGCGAGATTCCTCGGATAATACCATTGTATTATAAAACTAGGAATGATCCTACTTTGTGCTCTTGAATGTTTTGTATTCCATTCGAGCATCACAGTCCTCATAAATCCAACATAGTAAATGCACGGTTTAAGTTCTCGTTTCTTCCTCATGAAATCTGAGACTTCTTGTCGAGTTTGTTACGTGAGATCTATACGTAGAGATGGCCTTACCATCTCTGATGATATCATAGTTTCCCGAAAAATGTTTCTAGCCACTACTACCTACAATCTTGATTAGTATCATTGGTACCTCGAGGCGTAATATTGATCCTATCATATGTACTTTCTTCAAAAGAATACGTAATCTCCAATCGTATGTTAAACATTGGAATAAAATTAATCGATTTGGCATAAATTTAAGTTTCCTTGTTTTAAATTCTACTGGCTTAATCATTTAAATGGCTACCAAAAGACATAAATCAGGAATTAATGTATTCATATTCAATAATTAGTAGCATAGTACATAAATAAAGAATGGTTATAATTACAGCACCACCATTCATATAATATAATTCAATAATTAAGCTTATTAATTAACGTCTTCAGTTATAAATCTTCAACAAGTCTTCTTCTTCTTTTTAGATTCTTTAAAGATCAACGATGCATTAACTCAGCATTTCATTTGCAATTTTTGTTGCTTAGCTTACATCATTGTATTTCAACATTGTGATTATAAAAGTGAGTCGCAAGGATTTTTTCAAACATGTTATGAGTTACTGTGTTTATCAATAATGTTGCGTTTAGGCAACTTGTACGAATTATTCCATCGCTTGGTCGACAGCGAGTTGACTGAACTAAAAGTCACTGCGTTGGGTGTCGTACTCTTCCGTTTCAGTATCGGAAAACTCAGTGCAAGCATAGCAAATCTTTCCTATGTCTCTCCAGCATTCAGCGCAATGCAAGAAGGGGCAGCCTGGAGTGGTGCATGCTCGGTACTTTGGCCCTTTTCTAGGCTCCGGATCGCCGCAGATTAAACATCTTTCTCTGGCACAGGCGAAGTACTTGAGCCATCCAAAACGATCCGGCCATTTAAGTCTCACGGCCAACCAGAAATTCACCTCGTTCTCCAAATGACGCGTTCTCACCATATTCTTTACCTTAGCCTTCATGAACTTGGCGTACGAGAGTCTGCGCCGTAAACTCTCGTTATAGAGGTACAATACTCGTCTCTTTTCTCTTCTTCGATAAAAGAACGAGCAAATGCCACGACGTAATCTCTCAGTGTAGATGGACGCGAAGATCAGGAGGAAAACTGCTATGAAGGTACCGTAGATCTTGACGATTACGTAAGCGGGTAGTTTCGTAGGTCGAGGAAGGCACGCGCTGTTCGAAACCACGGTTTTGATTCGTTTCTTCACGTTGAAACCGCGAATCGCGTTTCTGATCAATGATGCGATCACCCCCGTTCCTCGAATTTCCAAACTTAGGTCGTGGTGGCCTGCCTGAAAAAACACATTATTTTAGAACGATGCAAACTGTGGATTCTTTTGCAAAATATATATGTATCATTACATTATTATATACTATTATTATATTATCATTATTATATATTATAATTATATATACAGGGTGAGTGTCCTAACATGACGACTTAAAATAACTTGCAAATTATACGTTGTAGGAAGGGACGTTTGAAGCAGAAGTTGCATGGTATCTAGGGGCACATAATCCTATAATTTGTTTTTTATTACCTTACATTTTTAACGATATACTAGGATCACGTTCAGTTTTTTAAATGGAATGTCTAATATTTTAGATAGCCTAGATACCATGCAATTTTCGTTTGAAACATTGTTTCGTACAAAAAATAACTTACGAGTTATTTCAAGTCGTCATGTTAGGAGACTCGCCCTGTGTATAAAATATGTAAGTAATTGCGCAATATCTGTGATTCTCCGGGTTTCAATCGTACAGTCAAGTGGAAAATCAAATAACTTTCACTGACATTAGTACATTGCATTGCGTTGTGTGAAACAGATCAGGTCTGTTCCGAACAAGCATAAGAATCTTGGGAGTTTCAGGAAACGTTGGACCAAAGCGCAACGTACTATTGAAAACACGATTGAAACGCAAAGAACCATAAACACGTCACGTCATTCGTGCATAATTTTCTAAAATAGTCTTAACACATTACTCACTCGCAGTAAATCAAGAGGATACATACGACAGACTGTCAGTTCAAGATTCCAGATATTATCGATTTCGGAGTCGACAACTCTCATCGCCATCATCGTTGTCCACTTTGAAAAAGTAGATAACGCGCTATTATTATTGACAGCGCACGTGCGAATCTTTCTAATAATCTTTCTACTTCTACCGCTTCTAATAGATTTGGGAAAAACCGATCGGTGGCCTGCCGGTTGATAACCGAGGTAACAAAACGCAGATGTATAGGCAACCAGTCCATAAACGCTGATGCTATGAAGCCTATTAATAGGCTGCTGATAAGCAACGTGTTAAGACTTTCGAGCGGCGCATGTATCATCTATCATTTCAACTCCTTAATCGTGAACCACTGATACTTAAAATGACCCTGTTTCTAGGTAAATCTACCCTGTTTATATCCTACTTATACAAATGAATTCTACCTGAGCGTACTCCATATAAGCGTGCCTCCTGATTAAATCTAACACTTCATAAAATAACCAATCCAAAATTACGAAAACACTGGCCGTGATGAGCTCGAGAAGCAATTTAACTGTCTGTCCAGTCAAATGAGACCTTTCGGTTTTGCTCGGTTTCACACTGTAAGGGTCAACAAACTTTCTCCTCTCGATTTTCTTGAACGGCAACAGAGTCATACTACCGCGTGCTCTTCTTCTTGCGTCTATCTTGCGGAAATAGGGCGACACATATATATTGTCGAACTCAATATCATTCAAATATTCGTCGTGGTATCTCTGAGCGTCGAGAATGATTTTTAGAAACACGAAGGACAAGCATCTTTTTACGATGGTCATCACGGACTGGAACAATCTTCTTCGCACTGTGAATTCGTGTATTACCGCTCTGGCAGCATACTCTGAATCTTGAAGATCCAAAATCACTGGCGGCTTCCTCACTTTGTATTGCAGCTTCGCGTCCTTTAAGCTTCGGCTGAATTCGTCCCGAGCACCTTCGAAGAAAGATCGTCCGGGTAAACTTTAACACAGGAAATCGCGATTCGCAAACGGTGCCTGACGTGCGAGCCTCTCGGGAGCCAAACTGGTCAACTCCACTTTTGATTAATTTATTATTTTAATTATATAAATTAACATTTATTAATATTTATTTCTCGGAAAGCAAATGATTTGCATTTATGAGTTAATTCGTCGCGAGAAAATGACGTAAATAATAATAAATTTTAAAAGACATGGATCAAGTTCCACGTCTTCCAAGTGGCTCGCGCGTGACTAATAAGAGAAAAAGACGAATCTTTTCTAACAAAATAGATCGCATCAGGCTTGGACACGTTAAACGGTTAACATATTTGTTAAATGATTATTTTAAAATAATATTGAACTTCCGTTCAATATTTAATAGTAGGAAAATTGATAAAGAATTATGTTTCGTTCTTTTTCATTTAATTTTTAAGAAGAATCAATAATTTTATAATAACACCTTTCAAAGCGATGTATCCCTCGCCGATGCCACTATCAACCTTTCCTTCAGGATCACAGATACTAGAACCACCCAGTGCTTGAACCAGATTACAGACGAAAGTGAGTTTCATCGGCCAACACAGCAGCCAAGCAGCAAATACGCTCACTGCTTCGTAACACTTGTCATAAGCATTACCGAACATGTCCCTTTAAGATTATTTGACAATATTAATTTAAATTTCTAACTCACGAGAAACCTATAAAGAAAATGTATTGTAATTTCCATTAAATAATTGAAATGAGGTAGAGAGAACATAATTTGATGGTATAAATAATAAATGATAGAAATAAAATAAATATTTGGTAAATTTTATAATTAGCAAAAGTTGCCAAATATTTTGATTGGAATACTCGGGCAGTATTAAAATTAAATGGTATTATAAATTGCAAGATATGTAACAGGTTTTTCAAACATACCTACATCTTCCCGCACCTCGACTAAGTTGCTCCTCGCATCGAGCTTCGATTTTTTTCTTATATTTAGCTTCAAATATTTCTGCATCTGATTTGGCTTCTTCAATTTTTTTCTCATGCTTCTGTTCGATTTCCTTGCTTCTTTTTGTATCACCTTGCAACTCGTCCAAATAATCGTTTTCCTCCTTTAATCGCAACATTTCTTCCTCTCCCTCCACTTCTTCGACAATCGGGCTCATTAAGTCCCTCACCGAAGAAAGCGTGTCTTTTATCTCATTTGCATCCGCTTTCATAGCAAGGATCGCCTTTTAATAAATATAACGATTAAAAATAAGAGGAATGTTCGTAACTGGCGCCGACGCAGCAAAAAAAAAAAAAAAACACGCAGACATACGTATCTCTACCTGGATCATACTGGATCTTCCTGTGCTTTCGGAAAATTTTATTCCAAATTGTGTAACCTAACAAACATTGGAATCGTAACTGGCATCGAAATTATTTCGACTTTAATATGAATTCGCTCAAAATATGAATTTTAATTAAAATATAACGAGCAAGGTTATCTGAGCCTCCTAATTTGCTGAAAACACAGGAATGATGAAGTTGCATATTTTATTCTATTTAGTTGATACTGTATATTTTTTGATCCTTTCTAATAAAAATCAATGTTTCGCGTACACATTGTAAGAGTTAATTTACACTTATTTACTCGTTGTTAACAGAACAGTAGATATACCTGTTGAAATGGTTTGAACATTAAATCAAATCTTGTCTTGGTAAGGTTGTACGTCAACTGTGTAGTGCAGCCGAATGTTCTTACCACCTCCTTAGCGTTATACACTAAATTAAACAATGGTCCGGCAATGATGTATCCAAAAATCAGTGCTCTCAACATACTTCGACCTGCTCGGCCAAAAAACGCTGGTATCGTCAAAATGGAAATACACCTCACCTATTGTGTTACAAATAAATAACAAATATTAAATGAATAATAAATAAGTTCTTATATATATCGAATTTCATATTTCAATATTTCCAATAAGATATTTAGCGTTTTTATTAACATATGAAATATATCGTCCAAAAGTTTGAAGAAAAACAATAGCAATTTCCGCTACTGGCAAAACATAGTAACATCACTTCGTTATTCGCAAAGCATCTCGCCTGCGATGTGTTAACAATGGTAAATATCGAATATGTTACGTTCTTAAATATTGATCACTTATTATTGTAAATGTTATAAATATTCAGAAACTGAATAACAGGTATGCGAGATCTTATGCAGGTAAAGGTTTATTTAATTATTATTTAATTCGACTTGCAAATTTTTAAGTGTTAGATTTTAAAGAGTAGAGCGCCGCACATCGGTGGTGCGTGAGAAGCACACTTGGACCGTTAAGTGCTAATAATAATATCTGATCTGAAGCAGACGGAAGAATTGTAAATAAAACATGAAAAATGTGTGTGGAATTATAAATAATGGACTGCTTGATTTAAAATTTAAAACGTACGGTGCGAGAAATATTTATGATACGAAGAATGTGACAAAAAACAAACGTGGAATCCATTAAATACGTCAAAGGATGATTTCAGCGTTATATCATGACGAGCTGTTCGTTCATGCGAATCAGACTTAATTACAGCAGTTGTAATCAGTTAACGGATTATGATCAATTGCAGTTACACGCAGCAGATATAATCGCAATTACTTGACAGACAGCATTACGTTGCTAATGAAGTTTCCACTGACTAAACGAGCTTCGACACGTGCCGAGAAAAGCTAGTTACGAAGTAATCTTCGAGAGACATATCGTGAAATATATCACAGTGACTATTAATTTTTCATTTCTAATCTCGAGTACACGGGAAATTGTAGTGTGGAAAGTTATTAATTAAACAATAAAACATGTGTTTATTTTCGGTGGAACTGCACTTAAATTTTACTTGCGTTACACTTGCTTTACGAAAGTATCAACAAAGGTGGTGTGTTTCTATTACGAATAATCGGTAGGAAAATTGTTTTTAGAGATAAAATATTCCGAAGGAGTTGGTTATCACCTGAATCGACAAGGCACATCCAATTGACAGCATCGTAATCAAAATACCACCAAGGCACACGCTGGTATACGCTTCGAACTGCAGGTCGACGATAATGCATTCGTATAGAAGAGCAGCCATAAAAAATCCGAGCAAGAAACCGATAAAGGCACGCGATTTCTTATGAGTGCCTATCGGATCAAAACAAATACGGAACAGGTTTGGAAACTTGGCCTGGTAATGCTTGAGGAAATCTTTCTTGAATTTCTCCACTCGAAGACCGAAATTGGTCACATTCTCCATTCCGGGCATTTCTACTATCTTGTATGAAAGAGTTTATCTAGTAATTGTGTGTAATCAATTTATGTAACTCGTTCGAGTCAAAGTATCGTTGGTTAAAGAAGAAATTCTTGACACGTATTTCTGAATCCTTATACTAGAATCTTCTTCTTGGAAACACCTCGTAATTGTATTAGATCTGTCGATCGCGAAGTCATAGGGACTTTCGTCAAGGAACGCCTTGATAGATATCGAAAATTTATGTATTAAAACAGTCGTTATGTAAGAGGAGAATTTCTGTTCGGCAATGCGATAACTCGATGCCTCTCAAGCTACCGCTTTCTAACTAACAAACAAATCAATACTAGCGATATTTACTTTTTCACGGCTCGTACTTATTGCCTACTTTTTACCAACATTCTAACAGTTTTTAACAGTAGATCGGCAAATTAGTGGATCGTATCATCGACACAAAGGATATACGCGACATTTGGCGAAATGAGAATTTACGTCTCACGGGTTCTGAAATACCGACTTCGAAAAAGACCGGACTTGTTTCTTACGCCATCTACGATTTGCTCAGGGGAACATAGGAATTACTGCATGTCAAGTCGCTTTTCAACCTCGATTTAATCCCAATCGAATGGAAAACGATAAAGGCCAGTAGCCATGAGAAGATCTTTGTTCGTTACACGCATAAACGCAGACGATCTAATGAATTGTTGAATGATTCACAAAAGAAAGTTACAACGTTGATTATGCTTGAAATTAAGATTAAACTTTATTGTGTGTTAAGAGATTGTAAACAACACAACTACAATGCGAATCCATGATTATGCAGAAATCGATGAAGCTATCTAACAAGTGTTCCATGATGATACAATAGCGATCACAGCCAATCAGCTCATAATATTATTTATAATACAATTCATAATTCTATCATATACCATGATACAGTTAGCAATTGTATATGAAATAATACTAAGTTTCCAGGTCTCACCACGTGGAGGTTGCTGCGAGTGGAGACCCACCCTATCTACGATCCCATCCACCCTCCTTTTACGCAAAAATTTACTAATTTTGAATAGAAGAAATTACAGCAAATTCTACTTTTCGTATGCGTTTGCGAAACGTTCGATCCTTCGGTCGTTGCGAAGCTAAACCGATTTCGACAGCTAAAGGTAAAAGACAAATTAAATCTTAAATTAAATTATATTTCTTTAAGAGACAGTATATTCTTTATACATCTTTGCTGTCAAAGAAATGAAGAATATTTGACGCTTAAAAGTGTTTAAAAAGAAGTAAAATGCGCATCATGGAGAATTATACTAATTTTCTTCATCATTCACATAGCACCCATAATTACGCACGCACTTAATACAAATCTAACTACAAGCATTGAAAGCATTGGAAGCATTGAAAGCATTGGAAGCATCGAAAGCAGCTTAAAATTGTTGTACCTACGAATTTCAAAACACCCTCTATATTCTACCTAATACAGAGCTCTCATGGGTTCTAACTACCATATATTTAAACATAATGAAGAGACAGAGAGAATGGGTATTTTATAAAATGATATCTTCAGTGTTGTGCATCGCGAAATTCTTCTTTACATGTATCTGTAAATACTTTGTATCTTCCTAGTAGTCTTGTAGAAATTTCTGAAACAAACTTGAATTTAAATTAGTTTAAACAAAATAAAACATTCTTTTATAGGTCCTATCTATCAGAGACGTGAACGGGATCTTTATAGATCCTAACTATCACTAGTCTTGATACCTTTTTAAATCCTACTTGTGAGAAATTTGAAGGTTTCTCCATTAACCCTATCGGTCAGGATTTAGGAAGGTTCTTTTATAAGTCCTGACCAGAAAATTTTAAAGATCCATCTATGGGGGTCTGATATAAGAAAGATCTATTCATATAAAGAAATGGAATGGGAAATTGTATTGTATAGGGCATTGTATAGGGCAAGCGTGGGACGTAAGTGTCCTTCCGTCGATCTCACAATAGATCCTGAAATAAACTTAAACCATACAAAAATTAGTGCACTTCTATAAATATATATAGTTAGATAACAATAAAAGGGACTCAAATGTGACTTCTTCATACATGTTTCTTCTCCGTAAATCATTTTTTTAAATCCATACTATTTCACTTCCTAGTCGTTTGTTCATAGGTACTTGAGAAGTCGTTAAGATTTCATATGCATAATTTATACTTCCTACAAGTTAATCAATCTGGAACATACTCATTTATTGGATTAGTACATTAAAAAAAGAACCTGGAAGGAAGACATATTAGACACAAGAAGATATCAAATTACCAAGACACGAGATTCGATCTAAGAATTTGAATTGAAAAATTTGAATCTAAATTTAACTTGGGTTCTTAATTGAATTGAAGTTCTAAGATGAAGGAAGAACAGATAAAAATCACCTGGTTTATTTCTTAACGATCCAATTAATTTGACAACGAGCTTGTAACAACTTCATTTACCAAATTGATTCATAACCAATTCATATTTATTATTTAAGATAAATATTACAATAACGAATATTCAGGTTATTCATTCTAAAAAGATGTACTGATCATTCTTGCTTGCGTATTTTTCAAATAAATTAATAGTGGGATGATATACAAAAATATCTTTTTTCCTTTTTGACTACATTTTTTTACTTTTCCTTAAATGCAATATGAAATTATTTAATGGAAGTCCATCCCACCCAAAAAATATTCATTATTTAACAAACAACAACATATCTTAGCAGTATTTTCAAACATAAACAGAAAAGGAAATGACTCTGCAAGCCAGAAGAGCCATCAAAGTATCCATTCGATGTAACCGAATTATTATTTTTTCAACGTTAATTAATTTACTACTGATAAAAAAAAACAGAAAATTCCCGTGTGTATTATTTACGCAACATTGATAATTATAATTCTATGCACACAAATTTACATGTTCGCAACACTAATAACGGGTCCAGTGTAGCCATATAGTAGGCTACCGATGAAACTGTATCTGATGATCCAGAAGCAGGAACGTAGTTCCAGAGTCCAGTGGAAGAAGATTGGGCATGATATAGTCGCAATACTACTTTCAAAAACGCGATCGTTGATCAATGCAACTCTAACTAGAAAGCTAATTAAAATAATCACGACAAAATACCGAAACACTAATTCTTAAAATAAAAATAAAATTAATATTCATATAGGAAGAAAAACCTATTTCAAATATCGTACTAAAACAAACTGCAATACTATAAAATTAATAAAAAACGTTAACACCTGTAAATCTAACATTAAACGAAGGAAAAAGGTTTAAAGCATACAAGAAAAACTCTTGTCCTCTTGCACACGAAATTTGATACATTTTAACGGAAAGACGAAATTAAACTCATACTTTCATATTTCATATTTCACATATAACAGAAATAATACTGAATATAAAACACAAATAATGCATTTGTTCTAGGCTATCGTAAAATAGAAGATAAAGATTAAATCTAATCATTATAAGCCTTAAAATAATGTTGATAATAATTGGAATTTTCATAGTAACAAAATCTGAGGGAATCAGACTTCTCCGCTATAAAGTAGTTAAACAAAATCATTTCGTTATTTATTTGAATATAATTATGTAAATAATAATAACGAATATATATCAACATTATGTTCTTCGTACAAATTCCTTATATATTAATGCATTATTTTCAATATTTAAAACCGCGACATACAAGAAAACCTATCCTGAGCTAATACATAAAACACAGTCAAAAAATGCTACTACTCACGAGTATTATACTCGCGGTCATTATGCTCGTCAAAAGTTCCACGTAATACAACCAGTCATCCGTGTCGATTCGGACCTGTCATCCTACGACATGATCGAGTGACCAGAGGAACAAAAATGCATGTGACTCGCCATTAGATGCGAGGAACAGGATCATCGATGCTTTGGTAGGAAATTTTTCGTGAAGGCCGTTATCGAGGAGGAGCCATGCAATTCCATAGAAGGAATGAAGAGTGGAAGAAAACTGTAACAAAACATGGAATATTATAATTTGTTCTAAATTCAAATTCCATGCAAACTTGAAATTTTTATATAAAAATGAATTGAAATTCTTATAAAGTTTAATTACTACAAAAGTTAAACATTTTTATTGTATATTTCAATATACTATATTTTAATATTGAAATTTTAAACTTTTATTTCAATAGAAATTAATAATAGTTCGAGCTAAATAGGAGCAGTAAAACAAATTAGAGTGCAATATACAAAAATACTTACATTCTTGAGCTTCAAGAGAGACTTTATCCTCTCCTATCCTCTATAAAAAAAAGGGATACCTGTCACCCTGACACAGAAACACACGCAGAAACAGTCGTTTAATCGCTTAGACTTTCGGTCGGTAGAATTATCTCCGTAACGCGATTTACACATCGAAGTTCGGTTGGCAGGGAGTGGGGAAGGTCAAATGTGCGGGGATATGTTTTCAACAATTCGATATTAAATTCCAAGTAAAAAGGTAATAGTATGTTAGACTTAAACGCGGGGAGACGCGTAGAAAGTAAACACGAGTAAGTTAATATAGTTTAGAGCAGTAAAATAAAAATAAAATATCGAAAAATTATTATTTCATAAAATCGGACGATCGTCGAACTATATTTCATTAATGAGCATAGTTCGATGTATGAAAGAAAGGGTAAGGGAAAAAAGAAAAGAGAAAAAGAAACAAAAAAATGATACGAAAGAGATTATCAATGAAAAAAGTCAAGGGGAGTGAAAAGGGAAAAAATTTCATTCCAATAATATGTGATTTGTGTTTCTCGATGTACGTGACTTTCATTGGAAACTAATAAGCATTCACTTACATCGAAAAACGAAAAATCACTATAAATTATTCTAGAATAAATGTATTAAAAATTATTTATCTGTTAATAAATTATCTATTAACAAATTAATAAAAATTATCTAATAATAATTAAATTATTCTATGAATAAACAAAATTAAAATTCTTACTATTTTGAAGCTAACCCACCGTGTTGCATATTAAATCTTCCACATTTATGACAAGCTTTCATCACTTGCTTCCTCTTTGCAATGCAACACAGCGTAAAACGGTATTTCAAATATTTATTTCAAGATTTACTAGCAGATATGTTTGGTTCAGGAATGTGTCACCTTCTATCAGTACCCGGCCACCATTCGGATTTTCGTTAAATCTATTTCGATATCCGTCTATTTACATAGAAATACGATAAATCACTATAAATTTTGCGGAGTGCTCACTTTATTACTATATATTACCTATTGCCTATATCATAGGACATAGATTTTTTCTCTCTAAATAACAACGATGAACATACGAGAATTTTCGTGATCGATCTGAAGCATTAGAATAAGCAAGAGAATATTATGAGAATAATGGCCATGATCTATCCACAATATGTCAATAACTCTGAGTACAGAAAAATTCAAGTTAACATTCTCACCATTTTAAAGTGATGAAATGTCGATGTATATTAAATTCTTCACATTTATGTTAACCAATTGTTTATAGTTCTTTCCACTTTCTAATATTACTCCCCGCGAAATGGGGTAATTTCAAGTTGTAGTTTCTATTTTTGTCACCAGGGCGCAGATGCGTTAGACGCGTGTTTATTATGTTATTGTGTGTCGATATACCATGGTACTGTATTTTATTGATATTTATTTTCATACAAAATTCTATAATTCATGAAACAAATGAATTTCTTACGTAAGTTATTCTATTCTTTTTATATAATATAGATTACGTACTGTATTATAATAAGACATACAAGATTTTGTATTTGTAATGTAGATATATTATCGATAAATAATATTGATTTATGACATAATTGACTTATGCGATTACTGACTAAAATGATACAAGTATTAATATTTTTGAATACTACTATTTGAAAAATGATAGTAACCTAAAAACTATGCAACTTGTAATTTATAATCTATTGCTATATTACTATATACTGCTATATATTACTATATATATGCAATATAATATGTAATATAATATAATATAATATATGTAATAACATAAAAAATATATATATATCTTTACAAAATTCTCTTTCCTTTCATTACAGAACATTGTGGGATATTTCAGAACATCATATATCACACAAGACAAAACAAAAGACATCATAAAAATTTTCTCAGGTGGAAATATTTGTAAGTATAAAATCTATTCAATATTCCATTTATAACTTCATAGAAGACTTTAGTTTCAATTCACATAACTACTATATTGAATCAATACCATCATTTATGGCACAAAAATGGTAAGGTTGTCACATGACCTCCAAAATGTGGAACACAAAAATGCGTTACATGTAATGTCCACTCTGTACTTTGTCTGTCATTATATGATACAATATTTGAAGATAATATTGGAATAATACTAAGAACAGTAAATTCGTCAGTGAATAGAAAAATATTATAATTTGTTTTGGTAATAGAAGAAAGTTTAAAGAAAATTAAAGGAAAAATCGATTAATTAACTTACTAATAATTTATCTATAAAAAATATTAAATTTGTCATCGAATATCTGAATGTTGTACTTTGCTTTGGCAATAAAAAAGAGTTTCAAAAAGTTAAGAAAGAATCAATTAATTAGTATACTAACGATTTGGCGATTAACGGTATTAAAACTATTATCAAATAATGAAATACTATATTTCTTTCATAATAGAAGTAAATTTAAAAATATGTTGAAAATACTATGTTAAAAAGTATGAATATTAGTGAAAGAATTAAGGATATTGGAGAAATGTGTGTCGACGATTTGTCGAAAATGTCAAGAGATTATAAAAATATGGATATCTGTAAGGATTTAAATTCTCGAAATTCAGAAAGTAATATATACATAGCAAGGTTATAATGTTTATAACGAAATCGGAGAGTTTCAGATTAAATGATGGCTCTTCAATTACTATATATTTACATATATATTCTTTTTTACTTGCCGGCTACAAAATGTGGTGGATTTACATAGATTTCATAAATTTGTATAAATTACATAGGATGGAAGAGGACAAGAAATAACACGGAGAACGAATGAGAGGATCGGGATAGCGGTAAATGAACAAGTGATTGACCCAACGGTATATAACATGTCAGGGTCGTTAACACTAAGGTAATAAAGCATTATTCATATCTATATTCGTCTTCTATTAAACGATTTTATCCATTCGATCACAAAAAATTATGGCTTCTCACTTTCGTAAACCTCTTGTTTTAGAATCTCTCACTTTTTCGGCGAGTGAAAATAAAGAAGAGGATGACGAGTAGCTTATTTCTAGGAAACATATATGCGGACAGGGCCTCTCGACGAGCGAGCGTCGCTGTGGACGAGAGGTATTGACACACGCAGTTGAAAATATATACACGTTGAACGATTGCGTTATTCATTGTTGAAGCTTGTATTATTTTCTTCAATATTTAGTTCATCATCACTGTCACTATCGCTAGAAATATTGAAACATCTGAGTTGAACGGAGTTCGTTTCCACTGTCTGAAGCACTGTCGTCGTCTTCTATCTTGTCAGGTTCAAAATAATATTCGTCATCACTACTATCACTATCGAACATGTCCTTCCTGCATCTTTTAAGCATCGTGTATAAGGTATTGTAAAAAATATATAAAATATATAAAAAGTTTGCTGATTCGTCTGGTAATGCCATTGAAAGTTGGTAATGCATTGCGAGTTTACGTTAAACGGAAGATAAGATATCTAAAGATCTATAATTTTCTTTCATCAGAAACATAATACTGTTTAGTTTACTATACCCATGCGTACATGTCCATATACGATTATCACTTAGAAAAATAGACGTACGCCAGCTATTTCAAAATAACTGTCCGGAACTGTGAACAAATTCGAGCGGCTGTATGCCGACACGCATCCGCAACGGTAAAAAGACTTGAGTAGCTATTTGCCGATACTCATCTGCAAAGGATTAAACTTACTCTTAATTATACTCTATTTATTCTATACTTATTTACTTATAACCGTTAAAACGATCAAGGAAGTGATTATGATTTTTAATTACCAGCAAACTACGAGTAGCTGAAAAATATTCTTCTACAAAAAGGTAATTAGCCACATAATTAGATATAATTAGAATTAAAGTGCCTGATCCGCAAGGTCTCAAGAATGTATATGTCGGAGATGAAAGAACACCGGAGCCTTCCCTTTGGAACTTTGGGAAAATCCCGTGATATTGTAATCTAGATTCTACCATAGCCGTAACTAAGCAATTGTCATTCAATGCGATCGTATTTATTCGAGACTTGTGATAGTGAGCTCGGACTCGAGGCGATAACTAGCCGCCGAACATAGCCGCGGTCAAGGGATAAACGTTATCTGCCTAACAAAGGTATAGAGTAACCGTATAGCTCTCCTTGAAAAAATAATAGCAGCGGCTCGCTACATAAAGACCACATTCTTTGGACAAGATGATGGCCAAATGTCGATACATCTTCACAGTATATTTTCGGCTAGCCTAAGGACCCGCTATAAATCTTAGAATTTATTTAGCTGAGGTTCTTCTAACTGACAAATAGTCTTAGTCTACTGCGGGAAGATACGAGAAATCTTCTTTTCCTGCTAGCAACTCTCTCTCTCTCTTTCAAGGATGGTTAGCATCCTTTTCTAACCACCGATATGGAAATTGACCAATTAACAGCAACGTCAATTTCCCTCATCTTCCGAACGAAGGCATCGCTCCACGAATCCGATGATCTCGTGCCCTTAGACACACCCCATCATAGTTTTCCTCTGTGGTATCATCGTGACGGAAAGTCATTCTCTCGTGCGATCTCATCGACGGGAAAGAGTAACGTCTTTACGATCAGTGAATATTTCACGTCTTGTTAACAAAGAGTCAGACTTAGATTTTTGTGAGAACGTACATCTATTATCCCGTTGACCGCGGATTCGTTATCGAACCCTAGGCCATTGTCACTAGTGTCGCAAGTGCCTAATCGCCGAGGTTAATTGTCACTACTGTAACATCTTCATTATTGCAATAAACTTCACCTGTGTTGCACCGCACCAATGGCTAATTCCCGTGAAGATTCATTTGACGCCCACAACCCTAACCCTGGCGCTTACCCAACATATACATGAAACCAGGCACATACGAAAGCAAGATTCTCTGCTACATTCTGCGGTAAAATTCGAAAAGAATACGGGTTTCTAGGAACTTGCGGACATAGTGGATTACTATATGATTAATTTTGTTAATATCATAGTAAAATATATCTCTTTTAATTCTACACTGAAAGTCAATTACGTCCATAAGCTGGTACTACGAGAATCCAGAAACTATGAAGGATATTTTGATAAACAATATTCTCTCATTTAACTCATTTATGAATTTACGCGTTCGTCTAATATTTAAGTACACTTCAATTGCAACACACATAACGATGGCGTCTTTCCGTTAATAATTATTAGACACGAGGAAAATATCGATTTTATTAATTTCGTAATTATGTGATGGGCTGTTTTAAAGTCGCTTGATGTTCCAAACTGGTTGAAAGTTGAAAATCATACAACGACCCGAGTAAAAGACACTCGATGAATACGAAATCACTCGAAACCAAGTTGTTTTCGTGCGCGAAATGGAAAACAGGAAGGTACGAACGACGAATGCCGGCTAACGCGACCAATTTTTCCTGAGAATGTTTATTTTTTGAAAATAAATACAAACTCGTTTGTTCAAATCAATTTTTATTTTTCTCGCATTATAAAATTACATATTCGTCGTCTTGAGATTATTTTCTTTTTTTTTGTTTTCGCTTGCTTTGCATATACGAATAAATACTGTGTCCACTTGTCTATCATTCGATCGTTACGTCGTTTACGTGTTTATTAGGGACGTGAATAATTTCTGGAATGGACAATTGCATTTGTTCCCAAACAATTATAAGGTCGAATCTCCTATGTTCGAATAATTATGTTTAATGAGCTTTTACACCCTTCTTCACTTGCTCCTCGTATTTATATCTGTATTTATTTTCGGGGTCGAACTTGTCCATGAAATGGTCCCACAATTGTGGCTTTTCCGTGATCAGGAAGTAGATTATCTTCTTGACATTTTCTGCTTGTTTTTCAGTACATTTCTGGCAGTCGGTGGCCAGAGCTTCAGGTAAGATCTCTGAAAGGTGAAAACAGAAACGTTAATTGACTAAATTTCAAAACATGTTTCATTTCATGTCAAAGAACTGAAGGTATTGCAGAATAATGGATAATATTTTGAGAAGATTCTTATGACAAATTGCAATAACAATAAGAAATTATTTGAGAATCGTATAATGTCACATAATTAAAGCAGAACCAAAGTAGATATTCTACTAATAGAGTACACAATTATTGTTAATTATATTAATTTTTTGTGTGTATAAAAGCTTTATTTCTTATAACATTATATGAGCTAGAAGTTAATAGTGTACAATACATATGTTCCTGTTTCAAATTTTATTTTATTCATTTACCATTGTATTGTATTATTTATTACTACGTCGTGATGCTCTGTTTATAATATATAAAGATGATTAATATATATAGTGTATATAATAGCATAGATAACGTATATAGATTATGAAACTAATCAAATTACAATTATTCTTTCACAAGCAAGGAAAAATCTCAAGTCGTAAAATATTAAATAGGATAATTAATTAACATTTTTTAAAAATATCATTTATACGAATACGTTTCGATATTTTTCACAGTAAGACGAATCATATAATGTATTATCACTTACTTTTGATTTCATTTCCTTCAGCAGTGCATCTTACTTCGTCGAGCAAACACTTGTAATAATTATTGAACAAGCGATCATTTTTCAGAATTTCATCTACATTGATATTGTCCAATTTCTGTGGGTATTTGTCAGTAGAGGCAAGATCTTTGGAAAACATTTTCGAGGTCGAGTCGTCGGGGCGGGCAGCCGCGTAGACGATTGCCATGACAAGGAACAGACAGGTGAGTATTTGATGCATAGCTACCGAAAAGAAATTAAAAATTATAATTAGAACACACGTTGTAAATATTACGGCCTTTCGACAAATTTTGCAGAATGGAAACCTCTCTGAAGCTCTCTTTGAAGGTTTAATATATCGATCGATATTTTATTTCATTGACTGATATCTACTTATAGAAGAATCGAATACAGTAGAGACACATTTATGTATTGAATGTAAAACATGAAACAACGAACTTCCCAAAATTCTGTCTAAAAATTGAATACTTGATTTTACCGATTAGCTTTCATTGTCTTGCAATTATCACAATTGTCAACAAAATCTTATAAAGATTGAATCTTATAAAGATTGGACCGAGCTTCTCATCTAATAAAGTTATAATTACGAGAAAATTGTGTACTTGGACGTTTTCGGAAATTTGAAAATTAGAAAATTACAGCTAATGTAAACCGTAGCTGACCACTAACCTCTCTTTATAATGACGATGAACGTTCACGTTTTATATTTATTTATGTTTATCGTTACTCGAGGATACTCAATAACTCACGAAACAGCAGATACTGTAAACACGCCAGATATTCACCTGAACGTGTGTAAGCCACGATTAAACTACGATTCTGAAAATCCTCTCGCTCGTGATACTTATATATGATCCAGTCTCTGGTGGTAGGATTAATCGCGGACGTTGAAGGTGGCCAAAGGTGGGAAGAACGACGACTCACGAGCCAATCGCTATTTGAGAACCCACGCTATACCTTTGCCTTCGTGTTATTTCAACTTTCAGCAAAATGTTAGTCTCGCTTATTGTTGATGACAAGCATTTTAATAAAATATGTTTTCTTCTTCCTCGCACTTGGCTGATGAACGCGCGTCTATATCAATAAAACACATGAAAGACAAATTTCTTTCGTAGCTTTACAGCTTAATTACAAATGTATGCAAATGGACTAAAAAAAAAAAAAAAGCGTGAAGAATAATATTACCGTTAAATCGAATCGTTTGTTCTTTCATCGTACATCTTCTGTCAGGATTTTGATCGTCGTTTGTCCAAGATGAATATAAGCGGAGGTAAGATTCTGTTGTTTTATTTTGTACCGGCCTTAAAGAAGTTGTTTGAAATAATTTGAACTCGGGTGTTTCTCTTACTTTTCTGAACGTTAAATGTACATTATTCGTGAAGATAGGAAGATGGAAAAAATGTAGAAACAGTTCCCTCCTGTGTTTTCTTACCCTGTTATTGAAACACGATGATAGTCATTATAAAGGAATCTTATAGCACGTATACAGTTTCATAATGTATCTCATTTCCTTGCATTTTTATTTGAATTTTATGACAGATCATAGGAATCGAAAGAGCATGAAATGTGCGATATAATCGACGAGCTTAATTGTATCGTTGCTTCGATATTTTTCTACGACATCGAATAACTCGTTTCGCGTTCGTGTTTCTTAAGACTTTCGCCTGGTAGTTAAAACGAGAAGACAATATTATACACTGTTTTCCTCTGATTGTATTACAATATTATCGAATTAGATCGATCGTCCACTCGTGCTTATAAAAGAATGTGTTTTGACTTGATCAATAATTTTATTTGTTCTCCGCTTCGAGCAGCAACCTATAACAAGCCAAGAGTTAAAACTGCAAGAAACTTCTTAAATTATTTGTTATTCATTGGATTGCATTTGACAATAGAAAGATATTTTTCAAATCGCTGTTTGACGTACCTAATTAAATGCACGATAAATATGATGCTCTTTGACTTTGTATTTTGCATCGAATTTGCAGCCAGCGGATTATTAGTCAATTAAGTTATCAAAGCAGCAAATAAAAAAGAGAAAGAGAAGGAAGATTATGGAAATATTAGTCAATATTTGCCAATATTTATGTTAAGACCTTGCTAAAAAATAATTTTATGATTAACTATGCAACTGAGTTACGAATAGTAAATAACAAGTTCGTAGGAATGAGAAGGCATTAGAAAATCGTATGAGAAATATAATTATTTATTGCAAGATCGCGAGATTGATTTCTTTCCTTCTTGACAGATGGCGAGCAAAGTATATTCCAAAGAGAACTGTCAGTCATGGCTACCTAATTCAATATTGTTCGCGAAGCGAGTTTATATAATACGAAATGGAAAATGTAAACGTTCAGGGAAGAAACAGCAGTTTGTTTATGACATCATTTCCATTAAACGTTCACTGCCTCCTTTGACATATGAGATATCGTATGCTTGAAATCGAAGAGGATATGTCGGCGGCTGAACAACATTTGGAATTATTAATGAACGAGTAGCTTACTTGATAAATTTTTTGTTCATGCTTATTATTCTAAAATTCATAAAATTAATTCATAATTTTTTAACAAACACATACGATTTAAGAAACGAAAGTGGATAATACTCGAACTTTGCTTTCAGATTTTGTAACTCTGTTGCAATAGTCTTTAACGTAAATTGTACTATAATCTAAATTTGATTTTATCAACGCATTAAATTCAAATTTCACGTATGCACAAGAAGTTTTATCTAATCGCCGCTGTTATATAATATCCATAAGGACGCTTACTTGATATAAGATATGACGTGATATATTCTGTAATCGGATTTTTGGAAATTTACTTTTCACGATCCAAACATTTTTCCGATGATGTTGAGAAAGCAAGAACCGCGTAACCATACTATCGGCAATGGAATATTACAATTGAGAAAGGAAAGACGATCGAAACATCTATACCTTTGGGGAAAGAAGGAACAATGTTGCCATAAACTATGTTTGACGTGTATGAATTACACGACGCAGTAGAAAAGCAGGTTTCATTAAAGAAAAAGAGAAATTATTAAACCGTGTAAGCAATTCACTTTTTATTCCTACATGGCTTTTTTTCTTTATCACCTGTTTCCGAACAAAAAGACCGTTGCAAACGACATAGAAATAATCCTAGTGATCTTGTCTGTTCCGATTCGACGATTTTATCACCTGTTATCCTGTCTGAATCGCATTCAAGTGTTATTTATGCGTCTAAGACAGTGGAACATTCATCGGACCATTTGCGATCTGTCTCAATCAACTTATGTTATCGAATTCTATTTTCGAACAACATGGCCACGAAAGAGAATGTCAAAAATTCGTTCGACATCTTATTTACCTTGTTTCTTCCATCTAGACTTTACTTTTTTATGACATGTATAGCTTTACGATTTTGTCAGATACAACGAAATTGATATTTATAATGTATAAATTATGACACGTGATAAATATATAAATACACACATACTTTGTATATTATAAATATTGATTGATTATAATTAATGGATAAAACATTAACGGTTGGTGTTTAGTTTAGACAATTTCAAAAACGAGATGTCAAAACCGATAAAAACGAAATATCGTTTTATATAAAATAATCAAACGAGGGAACGAATTATTTATTTCTAAGCTTCACGGAATCGGCGAAGAACGTTTTACTGGATTGCAAATCACGCGTTACTAGACGAGAATGACAAAATCGTGGAAGAACACAAGGGAAAATTTCCGGAATAAACAAGTACGAACGAAGCATGTACTCGTGTTGAATTTATAAAGAATTCAGGACGAGGAAGGATGCGTTCGCAAACGTTGCGAACGCATTAGCACCAAAAATCGATTCAATCGTGTTTTTCTATCACCATGACATTTCTCAAATTTTAGAGTAAGACGAGAGAGAGGTTATCGACACGCGTCATCTCCGCTTTTAATATCACGTTAACTGTTTCCATAGGTATATTAAAAACCTTGCTCTTCGAGACGGAGACAAGACGAGACGAGACGTAAAAATTCGAGAGTCAAGCGAAGATTTATACACGTGTCACATTTTTATATCAACAACTGGTTTAAATCGAGTATACGAAACAATTAAATTTCCTATTGATCTTACGTAATTTGAACGACCTTCTGTTTTCTCCGCGTGAACGCATTCTTTTCTTCCAAAATATTTTCCGCGATTATCAATTGCACCACCTCCTTCCTGAAAGACATCTGTCTGATTTTACACGTAATAACAGCACGCAGAGCCGTTCGCTAATTATTCGTCAAAGATGAACAGATCCTGTTACACAAAATCCGCGAATATGCTTAAACGCCGTCGAAAAAGTACCATAGACTTGTCCGAGCGAAGAGAGTAATATAATCGTAGAGTTTGTGTTTATGGAACAGTAACGCCAATAAGGAGATTGAAAAAAGCCATAATAGGAAAACTACACGACATTGGAGCAGGCGGCGAATAACGTGCAGAAATAAGAAAAAAGAAATGACCAAGACATCAGAGCCTCTCGATGTAAGAAATGTCGTAGACTTCTCTAACGTGATGCATTATTAGCGATTCTTTATTCTAGACACATACGTTTCAGGGACAATTATAATCGTCGATTATTCTAAATGCGACAAAAACGTGCGTATAACCTGTCGAGGATCTTAGCTTAGACTCGATGAAGTTGCACGATAGAGTTGCTTTATCGAAGTATGGTAAATTAATAAATGAAGCTATAAATTGGTGTATCTGGTTCTCAAGGTCTCCGGAAGTTTTTAAAGTTGGTTAAGATTTTATAAATTAATAAGATTAGAACTCGTGTTGTATCACACTATTGAATTTAATGATTACAAGGAGCAAGGTAGGAATAAGTTACAGCATAATATTATTATTTATATAAATACAATATACTACATAATATAAAAAATGAAATCATAATCTATGGTAATAGGTGCCTGCTAAAGCAGACGATATTTACGTACAGTTGTGTTTACATCAAAGCTTGTTTCATCTGTCACTTAACCAGTTAACTGCGTTCGACGTGTACACGCGTCAATCCAGAACATCACCTCGGTGCGGTTAACGCGTATACTCGTCATGTGAAATAAAAAATTACCGTTTGCTATAAAAGCTCGAAACTTCAGCAAAACGTAAGTCATACTCCGTATAATATATTGCTTTTTATAAATCGGGTCGATTATTTTCCCCAGTGCATCCCATTTGTGTACTTTACTGCATATATTCTAATTATATTGTGTACTTTATTACTTGTTGAAAATTTTTAAGCTTTTAATAACAGTACCGTTTTTCAACGATGAATCGTTGATTTCTTAGCGAATAAGAATGTAATACTTCATCATTTGGCTTAATTTTATTTTAAGGGATTTTTTAAACTAAATTCCAGGAAATTTGAAACTAAAGGTAACAAGTTAAATGAAACGAGCGCCTTACCTCGGATACTTTATAAATCTCTTCATATCATGCGCATTCTAGTAATTTATATGGTTTAAGATTTTTCACAGATGCACCAAAGTTTTTAATTTATCTACTAACGAGAAAAGTCACTAAATTCAATCGGTGATTTCAATGACTGGTAATACGTTGATAGGCGTACTGGAGGAAAAGTCTTAAAATATTAAATATCTTCCGGCTGTAGAAGACGAATTTTGTAACATGCGAAATAAATCTGCTATTTAGAAAAGTAGAAGGACGTAAGAAGTTATATTAAAATTGAAAACACGCCCGAGAATTAATTCGCCGAGTAAATATTTGTCTCAACGTAGAAAAAAAGGTTTTTCTGCTTACTTATTAAAAACGTGTTTCTCGCAATATTTAGCAAAAATCTGAAGAGCACGATTACCTCGTGGGAAAATGTGTTGTAGAAAGGAAATTAAAATATTTCAAAAGCAAGAAAATGTGCTGCTTTGACACGATGAATTAAGTTTTTCATGAACAAATTTAGATAAGAATCTGATAATTTAAAAAAGTCAAATGTAATGTACTAATGTAAGTAGCATATATATATATGCTACTTAAATTAGTAAAATATACTTCAATACAGCTGAAGATGAAGAAGATAAATAGCGTTGCTTATTAGAGGTGTAAAAGTCTGCTTTAGAGATTGTTATACACGGGATGAAAAATTAGGAAGGAATTCAAGGAACAATCGGGGAATGGTATAATAAATAGAAACACCATTTTAAGGGAAAATACCTATTATACAGTTTATTTTATACATTCAACGACTCGTTTGATTCAAGTACAAGAATGAAAGCCTGTTTTCGCTTTGAAATATTAATTCTTCCATTATTTCTAGAACAATGAGGGGAAACAAACCCATTGTTTGTTATACAAATACTTATGAGAATAAAACTGGTATTCAATTTTGAAACACTTCCAATCCAACGACAATACATTCACTCTTCGGTAGACGATCATTCTCGTCTCTTCGAACAAAACAAATCACTATATCTTATCGTCTTTTGATACAAAACAAAACAAAAAAATATGTATTCAATTCGTTTCCTAAATTTTATAAAAGTTAGAACGACGCAGTGCGCTTGTGTATTTGTTACAAAGCTCGCCGCGACGTTTTCACGTTATCGGATTATTCTTTTCAACTTTGTAAATTACTATATGTTTTAAGTAACTACAGGAAGGCGTAGCGGTCTCTTCGTCCGAGATAACTTTATGTTCATTCGTTTGAACAGTCTCTATTTTGAACAGTGGACCATTTCTCATAGAAATATTACAGTGGAACGACGGACATGTCGATCCGTCCAAGTTACCATCAACAATTGGAAAACAACGAAGAAAAACTAAGGTAAACCGAGGAAAAAAAAAGAAAAACAAAAAAGTAGAAGTATAAAGCTTTCAAAATATTTGATTTACAAAAACGTGCATCAAAAGCGTCTTAGAAGAATGTGAAGGTTCCGCGAAGCAATAAATAAAAATAAAATTTACTACGAACGTAACAATGTTAAGCA